>NC_056737.1:1819565992-1819590992 GCF_019279795.1 Protopterus annectens | reverse complement strand
TTGGGACTAATCAGAGTTTCTTTAATTAATGGCATGTGTGTACCCAAGAAGACTGAATGCTGTAATGAAATCAAAAGCTGCTTCAACAAAGTATTAGTTTAAGGGTGTACACACTTATGCAACCAGCTTATTATATGTTTATTTTTTATATTTTTTCTCACACAGATTTGTTTATTTTTCAATTGAATTGTACAGGTTATAAGTCACATTAAAGGTGGGAAAAGTTTTGAAACTATTTATTGTGGTCTCATTTTTTATATATCACAAAAACCTAGCATTTTAACAGGGGTGTGTACACCTTTTATATCTATTGTATGTATATGTGTGTGTGTGTGTGTGTGTATATGTATATATATATATATATATATATATATATATATATATATATATATAGACACACGTGTGTGTGTGTGTATGTATGTATACATATATTTATATATATACACACACACACACACACACACACACACACACACACACACACACACGCTAACTCTGAGATCACTACATATTTGGGTAAGCAGAAATCCACAACACACTGTGATCTCTAACTCTTAATATATATGAAAATAATCTCTTAATGATCATCACCTAAATGGCCTGTAAAGTTTGCCACAGTTACAAGTAGGTAGACTAAACAGAAGCAATGTTTGGTCTGCTTGCATGCATGGGAACAGTTTTGACAAAAAATAATGGTAGCAGGAGATTTAAGGATCTGGGAAAAATTAGAGCAAGAAAATGTTCCAGCCAGAGCAGCAGATGCGGACTTGGACATTCTGCCCTGCTGCCCTTATACAAGAACTTATAGAATGACACCACATATACATTTAAAGGTTACCACTGAGAGCAGTCTAAGACATCTTAGCAAACTAACTGCGGCAGATGAAACTCTCTGTGAAAGGATCAATAATCTGGTGTTATAATGTGTTTTGAGTATGCAGAGGGGATATCTGAGACTAAAATTCCTGAAAAAAAGCTGGTTAAAAGAACTAAGCAGAAGCAGCAAAATGAAAATAAAAATAAGGTATACTCCTGATGTACATTAATGTATGAGAGGACCTTCTGACTTTCTTGTCTGGATTTGTCTTCTCCACCAAGAATCTGAGATGATTTTGTATTTCAGAATATGTGGTGGCTGTACCAATACATGCCATGATGCAACTCGTCAGCTACATAATCATGTGTGTCATTACAGCTCACCAGTTAGTCCCCATACCACTAGACAGCGTGTTCCTACAAATCAAGAGTAATGATGATTATACATCATTTACAATGTTAAACAAGTTTTATACAAGTAGATCCCTGCCTAAGTTACAGGGATTTCAAACACCCAGGGCTGGCTGAAAATATGCCTATTCACAAAAGGACTTGGTAAGAACGTGTCTGTTATACCTAATATCTAGAATCCTCGAGTCTTTGGTCAGGATAATTCCTAAGAAATATCTACCAAGTAGAGAACTACAGAAGCTAACAGTTCAGAATGTTAAAGTGGGAATGTCTTCCCAAATGAGGCCCGACTCCCTGAATATGAAGACCAGGTGGTTGTGACAACTAATGTCTGGAATAGATTTTTTTTGGGGGGGGTCATGACCATGAGACAACAAGCTGCTGGCTGATGCCCCTACCTGACCATTAAATTCCTTTGCTTGGCTATTTCTTCCATGGGTCCAGGAGCCTGCAAGCTTACTGCTGATGGAGTAAGTTAGCTTTATGTAAAGGCAAGATGAGACTGAGAACAAACCAAGTTGTCCTGACCACGGAGTCATACTTGCTGCCAAAGACTCTTTCCTTAAATCTAACTTTGCCTAGGAAAACATACTGCATATTGCAGAGTTATCACTTACTCGTGCAAGTGACGTAAATTTGCAAACATCCCTGCCCATAGCCTGCTTTAGGCACCAGTGAGCCCTGCGGTAGCTGGGGGTCACCTGTTCCTGGGGCCCCCCCAATCACAGCAGTTACCTTGATAGTTTGTAACATGTCTGTCAAATAAACAAAAGCTAATACAGCATTCTTGTATACTTAATAAACCAGGTGGGCAATAACTCTTATGTATATCTCCTTTAAAATTCAAACATATCTGATTATAGTAACAGTGTTTTATCAAGTTACAGGGGTTCACAATTCCATTAAATATTTTGCCACTGACATGGTGCCTCTGGTTTAATTAAACCCTGCTGGTGGACATTCCACAAACACTAAAAACATAGCCAGATTTAGGTACTAGCAATACTTGTGACTGTGTGGGAGCCTCTCAAACACTTTGGGGAAAAAATGTATTAGCTCCCAGATTATGCTTTTTTAACCTTAACAGGGCTGTGATATGACCCTGTTAGGATAAAGCTGATAATAAAATTGAGGAAAGTACACACTAGAGAGATCAGCAGCCCAGAGTGACTAATCTCAGTGCAAACCTTGGATTTTACGAAGAGCTGATGCTCCCAGTCTTCAGGGATGGTTTTCTCTTTCAGGGAGTTTTATAAATATGGTAAAACACCAGATACTATTTTAAATATTACTCTAATTCATTTAAAAAGTTAATAGAATAACATCATTTTCATCAATATGGATGTATTGAACTATAAAAAGTATAAAACTTTGATGTCCAGATTTACTGACTGTCTATAATCCTGAATGATTTTCTGGCAAATCAAACTTTTTTAATAGGGACAGAGCAAAATTATGAGCAAAATCAGGGAAGGTCTGTGAAATCAGGGACAACGACAGGTATGCATTGCTCATCGGTGAGACAAATAAAAGTGACTTATCCCTGCTGCTGTTTTGACAACTGCTAAACAGCAATCATTGATATGGTGTGGCAGTACCAATGTTGTACAGTGTATTGCTATTTGCTAAAATAAGTACTATTGCTATGGCTTGTGTGTGGGTCAAAAATATCACTGATTTTTATCTGTGAACACACTCACTAATGCCAGGACACATACATTGTTCTTTTGGGTATCAGTAAAAAATGCAGCTAACAAGTAATTATATTTCAAAAGTAAGGCATAAAATACATCACAGATCATTCAGGCAGTTAGATCTTCTAGGAGTCTGGTGGCCCCCCAGTCCTCAGGTTGTATAAATGGAAACAGGGGGCTCTCAATCATCCTTGAGCCCCACAAAAGCTGTTGCTGAATGGGGAAGAGTGGGGAGAAAAAAATGTATTAATTTCTGATTACGCTCTTTAACCTGAACATGGCTGTGATAGGACCTTGTTAGGATAAAACTGATAATGGCCTCTGCTGTCAAACATACACAATCTAAAACCAGCCCTGCTCAGTTGTGTGTATAGAGAGCAGGGCAAAGCTACTGTAAGTTATATGTGTAGGGAGTGTGTGGTTATTACTTCTATAATTTTCTTCAGAGTCAAACCTTAGAGGTGCACAGGAGGTCACTATAGTTTGTGTTTGGGTTGAGAACACCGTTTTGTTTCTTTTACTTATTTCATAGACCTCAGAGGTGCACAGAGAAAGTTACTATAGCTTGAGTAGGAACAATGTACTCTCTAGGAGTAAGAAACATTATTGTCATCATTATTTTTTCACTTTTCTCACAATCACACATCAGGCTCGTATACAAGTGGTTGCCTTTGGGGGTTAGGCGTGAAGAGTCAGGAGGTATGCTGTGTATATGCATGTCAACAGTCACTTGAAAAACATGACTGTGGCAATTTGAACCTTGGCTTTCATCCCAATATAACACCAGACAGCTGCATAGGCAGTGACTGTCTTTTTGGAGGGGGGGATTGGGAGGAAGGAAATATTCCCATATAGGACTCATGTACCCTTACAACTGTCTTGTCAGATTACTGTGAGCTACTATTTTGTCATCTTTGAACATTAGGCCTTGGGCATAGATTATGTCTTCCTTGAAAGAAAAAAATAAGACTGAAAGTCGCTTCTTATTCATGATTTTTCTTTATCCCACCACTGAATTAAAAGGCTGGGAAATGTTTTAAAATGCACCCCAGAGCAACTATAATCCTATGGTTTCTTTGGCCCTGGCTTCTTTAAGTTATTTCCAAAATGGTTATTACTGTGCTGTCTTGGACAAGAAAAGTTTGCTGAAAAGATGCAGGGAAAGCTAAAACAGGACAGTAACACTTAATTTCTTTCCTTAATCATAATTTCTTTTCAAGCTATAATTGGATGAAAATGTAAAGTAAAAAGAAAAAAACTTTAAAATGCACTTCAGAGCATATAGAAAGTTAAGAGTTCTTGAAAAAGCTAAAACGTAAGGCAAAATGTGAGACATGTAAGAAAAAAAAATAATGTGCATAGTGTGGGGAGCCACAGATAGGGGTAAAACAGAGGGGAAGACTGGAGGTTTTGTGTGTGTGTGTGTGTGTGTGTGTGTGTTCATAGGTTCATAGATTAGTACTAAGCTAACTGCCCTTGTGAGCCATTTTAAGCCTAGCCAGTTATCCCTTGTGAGACTCAAACCCTGCACCTTGTGTTTGTAAGGCAAGCACCTTAACCATTAGGCCACCCTCCCATATTGTGTGTGTGTGTGTGTGTGTGTGTGTGTGTGTGTGTGTGTGTGTGTGCGTGCAGTCCTAGGGTGCCATTTCACCCAAGTCCAGAACTGTACACAGAGTTGCTCCAATATATAATTGCTGCAACTAAATGCCAGTAACTGTAAATGGCCCTTTGTGAGAAGGGTCAACACAGTGTGGTACATAGGCCTGTTGTAATGTAAGAGCATTGTAGCTACAGGTCAGTCTGTGTGTGTACTACTTCTAAAAGTTTGCAGCATGAAAAAGAAGTTATGTACTCACCATAATGTTCCATCTGAGTAGTTCTACTTCATTTGTCTTCAACCTGTGAGATACCGGATCCATATTTTATCCGAGCTGGCAATTTCACTAGCATCTGCTCCGAGTTCCAAGCTCCTTCCCTTACCCATAAAACACCTCCACTACCTTCCAACCCCCAAATCAAGTTTGCTGACCCTTATACTGATAACCAGACCTGAAAAATACTTTATGACTTACAACTGCACCCTACAGGCTGTTCATATGCAAGGGGACGGTTGAAGACAAATGAAGTAGAACTACTCAGATGGAATGTTATGGTGAGTACATAACTTTTTTACCTGAGGTAGTTTACTTAATTTGGTCTATAACCTGTGGGACAGAGTCCCCAGCTACTAAACTTCTGGGTGGCTGTCATGGAAGGATATTCCAGAGCACCACGGAACCAAAGGATGCTTTCCTTCTAGAAGTCAAATCCAATTTGTAGTGAGAAATAAAGGTATGAGAGGAGGACCAAGTAGCTGCAGAACAAATATCATCTAATGAGACTCTAGACCAAAAGGCCACAGAAATCCATGGACCTACTGGAATGAGCCTTCACCTGACCCGGAGGAGACATACCTTTATCCTTATAGACCTGAAGGATGCACAAGGAAATCCATCTAGCAACAGTGACATTAGAGATAGGTTTTCCCAAAAAGGTTTTAGAGAAGGACACAGACAACTGATCGGATTTCAGAAGTTTTTGGTCCTGTGTAAATAAAATCAGCTGTCTATGAACATCCAACACATGGAGTTTTTGTATTCCATTTTATTGGCAAAGATAGGGAAGAAGACTGGTAAATTAATGGTCTGATTGATATTAACTTGTGATGCCACCTTAGGAAGAAAAGATGGAGTGGTCAGAAGGGGAAACCCTATCTTTATGGAAAATCATATATGGAACTTTGATGGACAAAGCCTGCAGTTCTGAAACCCTTTTAGCAGAAGTGATAGCCACCAGGAACGCTGTTTTCCAAGATAAAAATTTAAGATTTGTGGTTGTGGCAGGTTCAAAAGGCAGAGGGACCAGAGCTTGAAGAACCATAGTAGGGTCCCATGGGGGAACAGGATCCTTTGCCAGAGGGCATAACAGAAAAATCCCTTTGATAAAGGTTTTACACAGTCTGGAGGAGACCAGGGAGGCAGAATTCTCACCCACATGAAAATGAGAAATGGCAGCCAATTGAACTTTGATAGAAGAAGAACTTGTTCCCTGTTGAAAAATATTGGCTAGGAAATCAAGAATGGCAGAAATAGGACCTGTGAAAGGGTCTAAACTCCTCTGAGAAGCCCAAAATGAAAAACGCTCCCATTTGATGTGGTAAACCTTCCTGGCTGAAGACTTATGAGCAGCCACCAGAATAGACCTAACTGAAGAGGATAATCCAGGAGTCCTAGCGATCATGGGAATGGGAGCAACCAAGCCATGAGCTTCAAACTGTCCAGCCTTGGATGAGGAACCTCAGATGGGTGTGAAATCAGATCCTGAATGGGATCCAAGATCCAGGGCGAAGTCAGAAGATGAGACCAAAGGAAAGGAAACCATACCTGGTGAGGCCAAAACGGGGCAATGAGGATCACTTTGCTCCCCAGTCAATGAGGTTTCTGTAGAAACCTCGGAATAAGAGGTACTGGAGGGTAAGCATACAGAGGACCGAGAGGCCAAGCATGGACTAGAGCATCTCTGGGGGACTCCCCCGGCAGGGGGTTCAGAGTGAAAATCTCGCTGCATTTCGTGTTGGAAGGAGATGCAAAGAGATCTCAGCAAGGCTGACCCCACTCCAGGAAGATCTGCTCCGCTACTGAAAGATTCAGAGACGACTCTTAAGGCATCAGAATAGTCCGACTTAACCTGTCCGCTAGAATGTTGGACCGTCCCAGAATGTGCATTGCTATGAGAAAGCGACTGGTGGAGATTGCCCATTCCCACACACTCATGGCCTCGTGACAAAGGGGGTTAGATCTGGTCCCTCCCTGTTTGTTGATGTACCAGACTCACTGACATGTTGCCTGATTGAACTGCAATGGTTCCCAGAGGAAGAAAGGCATGACGAGCCTGAAGAGCCTGCAACGCCAAAAGGACTGCCCTCATCTCTAGAACGTTTATGTGCAAGCTGGTCTCGACAAGGGACCACAGGCCTTGGACTATCCTGCCCGAACCATGCCCCCCCCACCCGAGTTGGGAGGCGTCCGTGGTCAATGTGGCTTGGACAGGGGCCGAAACAAAGGGTCAATCCCTCCAAGATCTCTGGAGCGTACATCCACCACAAAAGGGACGACCAACAGACTCGACTGAGGTGTATTGGATGCGATAATGGAAGTTCCAACAGGCATCATTGTACAGCTAGTGTCCACTGTAGAATTCTCATAAGTAACCGGGCGTACGGAAGAAGCATTATGGTCACTGCCACTGAACCTAAGGCCCTCAACACTGAGTCTGCTGATGGAAGATGAGAACAGCAGATCAGAGAGACATGCATCCTCAGGTTTTGTACTCTCTCCAAGGTCAGGAAGATTTTGCACTGTAAGGTGTCTATCCTTGCTCCAATGTAGTTTATCACCTGGACAGGATTTAGAAGTGCTTTGGATACATTGATTGTGATCCCCAAATGCAGAGCAAGCTTTAAGAAATAATCCCTGGTTTGAGATAGTAGACACCTGGTGGGAGCAGTGAGGAGCCAATCGTCCAGGTATGGAATGAAATGAATCCCCTGAAGCCTCTGGTGAGCCTCTACTACCGCCATCACTTTAGTGATCACCCTGGGGGCTGTGGTCAGACCAAAGGGTAGGGCTCAAAACTGGTAATGATTGACTCCTAGCTGGAAGTGGAGGAACCTCCTGGAGCTTCTGTGCATCTTTATGTGATAATAGGCATCCTGGAGGTCTAATGAGCATATCCAGTCGCTCTCTTGCAGGTACGGCATGCTGGACTGTAGTGTGACCATCCGGAATTTTTCTTTGGCAACTGACAGGTTCAGGGTAGATAGGTCCAGAATGGGCCTTAAGTCCCCTGTTTTCTTTGGCACCAAAAAGAACATGGAGTAGAAGCCTGACCCAGACTGATGTGGGGAAGACGGGTTTGATGGCTCGTTTTCCTAGCAGCCTGGAAATTTCCTGTGCTGCTGGCTCCCTTTGCGTGGGTGGTACATCCGGGAGGTGTTTGGGAGGAACCACAAAGGGGATAGTGTATCCTCTGTATATGATCTGAAGCACCCAGCGGTCTGATGTTACGGACTCCCACGCCACCAGGTGCAATGATAATCATCCCCCGACTGCCTCCAGAGTAGACCAGTCAGGCAATCCCTCAGGGTTGCTGTCCGGGCCTGTCCGAGAAAGGTTCTCGAGACCCAAAATTCCTCAGACCCCCTTCTGCCTCTGGGCTGGCATCTATCCTGTCCCCCTCTGCCTCTGGGAGAAGAAGAGCCCTGAGTGTCCCGGGAATACTGTGACTTCCAGAACCACATCTTCTTTTGCCCTCTCTGATTCCGGGAAAAGGATCTTTGAGGGTTTGAGAAGCGGATTCCAATGGCAGACAGTGTCTACCCATCCTATTCACTCTGGACTAAAGTCTCCTTGATGGTCTTACCAAAGAGTAGAAATGTCATAAGGGGCGTTGGCAAAGGATTCCTTGAAAGGTTCTGAAAACTGATATAGTCTGAGCCAGGCGTTGCGCCTCATGGACACGCTGGACCCAACCGCCCTATCCTTCAGTAGCATGTGAGAGGAGATGAGTGGACGTGTTGGAGACTGCTTTCAAAGTGGCCATCTGCACAGAGAATGAGTCCCTGTCCTCCTGCGATATGGACTTAGGGGGAGACTCAGCCAGCCCTTTGACCAGGTCAAGCTGGAGTCTCGTGACATGGGCCAGGTAGTTCAGTGACCCTAATGGAAAAGGTTGTGGGCACATAAACCCGCTTCCCTAAGTGGTCCATCCTCCGCGACTCTCGGTCAGGAGGATGAACCGAGGAACTTTCCTGGGCTAGTTCCTTTATTGTGGCTGCTGCTACCACTATAGCGTCTACGGGGGAGCCCTTGTTCCACGTTGTTCTACCTGATGGTGGACTCAAGATCTTATCAGGACGTTTAGGGATTGGTTCCATGGTGGCCGGTTCCTTCCAGGCCCGTGAGGTGACCAGGTCCACCAGAAGATCTGCGGGAGGGGACATTCAGGAAATAGATGGGCCCATGCTGAAAGCCTCTAGGAGCATGGACTTGTCACAAGAAGGTTTGGGGGCAGACCAACCTCCCCATTGGCGTAGGATTTCCATGGTGTCTCCAAAGGAGACATCCTCGGGAGGTGACTTGGGGGAACCTTCACCATCACCCAAATCCGTGTCCTCTGTGAGGGACTTGGGGGAGTCCAAGTGCCTCCTCTTACATGTATTCTTGCAAGGCACGTGTATGGTGGGGCTCTCTGGGAGAAACTTGCAAACCACTTGTTCCTCAGTGGGAACCATTTGGGATCCTCGAGCACAGGCTGTCCCTTTGGTAAAATGATGGGATTTGTAGATATAGCCAAGGGGGTCAGGGTGGAATCCGAGGGGATAGTCAGGGGGTCTTGATCCAGCGGAGAGAACCCTTTCTACCACGTCGAAAGCCAAGGGAGAACCAATAAGGAAGCCAGTCTCCCTGGATCCGACTTGAGAATCAGAGCCGGGCCCGAAGTGGACGGAGCTCCGAGGGAGGGAACGTGGCCAAATGCTGGGGCCGATGAAAAATGTTCTGCTCCTTCAGATCAGACACCCAAGCTCCACCTCCGACAGCAGCTCAGATCCGAACTAGTCGGATCTGACACACTCCAGGCAGCTGTCGGCATCGAGGAAGCAGGTACCATTGGTGCTGATCCCCTGACTAAGGCCATCCTCAGATCAGAGTATTCCAAACCCACAGGTTTGTGAGATTTTGGCTCTCTCTGCTTATCTCTGCCCCTTTTCCGCTCCACTTCCACAGGCTTTGAAATGGGGGGTTGAGTCCCAGCCTGGGAGGAAGGAGAAGCAAGGGTAAGAGAGGAAGGAGAGGCGGCCACAACAGCTGCTGTGACTAAAGCCGAGGTCAAGGCAACCACCTCAGAAGTGGGAAGAAGGCCAGCTTAGCCTTCCTGTCCTTGATAGCGGACAGGTTAAAACCCGTGCATACAGAGCAATCAGTATTCGTGTGGGCAATGCCCATGCACATCACACAAACAGTGTGGCCAACTGCAGGAGACAATTTATGGCCACACTCAGTGCACCTTCTGAAAACAGGTTTATCAGCCATGCCTCTATCCAAGCTACTCACACTAGAGAAGAGAAAAAAATACCAGTTTTCCCACTCAGAACACTCACCACACACTCAAGTCACACAGGACACACTGATGGGGGAGGTGAAGCAAAGCACACTAACAAACTAACTCTAAAGTACAAAAAAGGTTCTATTAAATGATGCACCAGTGAGGGGAGGAAGAGAGGGAACCTACACTAAACACTTATACTTTACAAATTAAGAGAAAAAAGCTACTTAAAAGCAGTAAACCCACTCACTACTCAGAGCTCAGGAGATCACGATGCCTCAGCAAGCTGCAGCAAACTAGATCTGGGGGTTGGAAGGTAGTGGAGGTGTATTATGGGTAAGGGGAGGAGCTTGGAACTCGAAGCAGATGCTAATGAAATTGCTGGCTCAGATCCAATATGGATTCAGTATCCCACAGGTTGAAGACCAAGTGAAGTAACCTACTTCAGATCTAAAAGGTTGCTTAGGAGGGGTGGCAGGGATAGGGTGATACTTAGACTGGAGGTGCCTAGGGGGCCCCCAACTTAACATTTGTCAGGGGGCCTCAAAATACTAACACCGGCCCTGTACCTGCCACTCTGACAAGTAGACACAACATGTAGAACTCTTAATTTTTACAGGAAAAATATAAAAGTTGTGTGCTTACCATAACAATAGATCCTTGTTGCCTCTTTCCATCTGGTTCAACTTCTGGGTTATCAGATCCAATGCCAGCCACATTTCACAGAATTCAATCCACTGAGGTCTGTCTCCTCTACCCATAATCCCTTGCTCCTCAGGACTACCTTGGACTGAGTTTGCCCCATACTACCCAAACTGACAATGCTCAAACTCCATGGAAAAAGATATGACGGATCCAAAGCAGAATGGAAAAGGGAATATCTCCCTCACTCAGTCATCCCATGGTTGAGAGATATCCCAAAAAAAGGTGGGGGTCAGAGGAAGGGAAGGATGAACCAGATGGAAAGAGACAACATAGACCTATTGCTATGGTAAGTACATAACTTTCATATCCAATGTTGTCTTTTTCATCTGATTCAACCTGTGGGACAGATTCTCCAGCCAACTAAAACCCCTAGGGAGGTCTTAATGTAAGGATAATGCACAATATGGTGGAACCAAAGGAGGCACTAGACCTAGACAGAATTCCAGATTACAGTAGGACACAAAGGTGTAAGGACCTACCCAGGTAGCAAATGCACAACTCTCAGCTAATGCTGCTCTGGAGAAAAATGCCAGATAATTAGCCACAGTTCTAGCAGAATGATCTTTTGGTTTACCCTGCAAGGGCATTCTTCTAAAGCTACACCCAAAAGAGATACAATCAGAAAGCTACTTGGAGACAGTAACCTTAGACAATGACATGCCTAATCGGGCTTTTTGAAAAAGAAACAAACACTTAAGACTTCCTGAAAGATTTTGTTCTATCCAAATAAAGCCTCTATTGTCTGTGAACATCGAGACACTGCAGGAAGTATTCCCCTTTGTTGGAAAACTCAGGAAAAAAACACAGATAAGTGAATGGAGTGGTTCAAATTGCTCTCTGTAGCCACTCTGGGAAGAAAAGAAGGGTCTGTGCACAGGGAAACCCTGCCTTTATGATAAACCAATTACAGAGGTACTGACAAGTGGGTTTGGAACTCTAATACCTGCTTGGGAGAAGTCACTGCTACCAGTAACAACTTTAAGTCAGCCGTAGGGAGGAGCAGCCAATACCTGAAGGAAATAGGGCAAATCCAATGGAGAAACAGGGTCCTTGACCAGAGGATGTAACAAAAAAGCACCCTTGAGGAAAACCTTGGAAATTATGAGAGATGCTAAAGGCATATTATATCTCTACCAGCTTGGAAATTAGAAATGACTACCAATTACACCTTAACAGCAGAACAGCTTAACTACAGCCAGAGTGAAATAAATCCACCAGGAAGTCAAAACAACCTCTGGGGGGGCAATAAGGGATTCAACCCTTAGAGGTAGCCAACAAGCAACACATTTCCACTTACTAGCAGACACCTTATGCAGCAACAGCTTCTGAGAGCAAGACAAGATGTTCACCATTCTGTCAGAAAGCTTGGGATTTCAGTACATCAAGGGAATTGGGAAACCACAAGGTCAACTTTAAGGTCTGAAGGCTGGGTGGGTCCAGGCCTGCCAAGTGAGAGATCAGATCCAGAATGGGACTTATCACCCAGGAAGGGTACTTCAGAAGAGGTCAGTGGAAGGGGAATGTCATCTGATGGGGCCAAACTGGGGCAATGAGAATTATAGTCACTCTGTAGTGGCCTGCCTTCTCAAAAAACGTTATTATTATCAGCAGAGTCAGGATATAAGAGTAGAGAAGACTTGGGTGCCAAACATAAAGAACAGCATCCCTGGGTGACTGTCCCTGAGGAGGGACTAAGGCATAAAAGCTGCTGCACTTGATGCTGTAAAGAGATGTGAATAGATCACTACACAGAATGCCCCAGTGCCAAAAAATGAGTGTGGTTACTCCCAGATTCAGGGAGCACTTGAAATGAAAAAGAATGTTCTTGCTCAGATTGTCTGCTAATTTGCTGCATCACCCTGAAACATGCATTGGAACCAGAAATCGTTGAAATCACCCATTTCCAAACTCTCATGGCCTCTTGGCAAACAGGATATGAATGGATTCCCCCTGTTTGTTCAAATATCACATCACAGACATCCTGTCGTTCTGAAATGAAATCACACCCTGGGGGAGAATGTCTTGAAAAACCTGCAATGCAAGGACCACCACTCTCCCCTCCAGAAAATAGAATGAAGACTGGCCTCGGTATAAGACCAGGTCCCTTAGACCGTCCTCCCTTCAAAATGCCTCCCCCACCTTGGAAGACAGGCATCACTGGTGACCATGACCAGACAATGGGGAAGAACAAACGGTCTCCCAGTGGACACCAAGAGAGATTCCAACCACAACTTGGTTGGATATCTACCAAACTTGGAAATCCATCAGGTGTTTCAGATAAGACCATTGGACACCAATGTCCACTGTACAACCCTCATGTAGTATTCCATGAAGGGAACTAAATAAATGGCAGTTGCCATGTACCCCTGGAATATAAAAAACAGATAAGCAGGGGATTTAGGGCAGGAGAGCAACAAAAGAGCAAGACCTCGCAGAGTTGACACTCTGGAGACTGGTAGCCTTGCAATCTGCGAAAGTGTGTCCAAAAGGCAACCTATAAACTCTTACTGACTGTACAGGAAGAAGTCTGGATTTCATACAGTTGACTGCAATTTCCAAGGAGCTGCATAGCTGAAGTAGGCTGTCCCTGGCTAAAATAAATGGTGCTCTTATGGAGGCAATAAGGAGGCAATCGTGAGGTAAGGAAAGACCTGAAACCTCTGCAGGCTGAGCCATGCTCCCACTACTGCAATACAACTGATGAACACCTGGGAGACAGTGGTGAGCCCAAGGGGCAATGTGCAGAACCAACAAGGATTGGCTTCCAGATGGAAGTGTAGAACCCTTTTGGAACACCTCAGTCTTTATATGATGGCAGGTTTCCTTGAAGTCGATCAAGCACATCTAGTCATCCTACCTCAGGAGAGGTAGAATGAACTGCAGTGTGACCATCTGGAATTTGATTTGCTTGATGAAGCAGTTCATTCTGCTCAAATTCAAAAATGAACAGAGGTCCTTGTTCATTGGGACCAAAAAGAATCCTGAATAGACCATGGATGTGAGTTGGTCTGGTGGGACTTCTTGGATGACAATTTTTTTCTAACAACTTTAGGATTATGATGGCTGCAGATTTTCTCAGATGGGGTGGCATGTCTCGGAGATTTTTTGAATTTAAATTTGGAGCATCTAAAAACAGAATTCTGCATCCTCTGGATATGACTCTCAATACCCAAGCATCTGAGGTGATGGCCTCCCTAGCTTTTGGGTGTAGATGTAGGCATCCACACACCTCCCGAGACAACCAGGCAACTCTTCAGTGCTACTGAAAGGGCTTCCCAGAGAAACCTCCATGAAACCTGATTTTGTGGACCACCCCTGCTGCTGGTGTCCACTGTCATAACCTCTGCTGCATGGGAAACCCACAGAAGGAGCTTCCTGGAAAGACTGCTGCACCTTTTTAAAAACTGAAGATGTTTCCTCCTATTTTGGTTCATAGAAAAGGTCCGTGCACTCACCTCTTACTCACTTTTAGTCAATGTGTCTTTAACTGTGGGTCCAAAATTAGAGGAGCCGTTGAATGGGGCATTAATAATGGATGCCATGAAACAGTCCGAAAACTTACACAACCTCATACAAGCTTGGCGACACATGGCAATGCTAGTGCCAGCAGCTCAGGACATGCCATCAGCCACATTAAACAGCAGACATGTGGACACTGGGCAATGGACTGAAAAACAGACATCCAAGTCTCCAAGGTCTTCTGAGACTCTGGAGTCTGCTGAGTCTTACTAACCCATGACACTTCAGAGATGATGTCCCACTGCTGCTACCACCACAACTGGCTCCTTACTCCAGAGCTACTGGTCCTTGGGTTGGGTGAGAGTGAGCCAAGAATCTTATCTGGTTTCTTGGGGATCAGTTCCACGATGTCAGGCTTCTTCCATGCCCTCCAGGACACCAGGCCAATAACAGTGTCCGAAGGGGGAGCCACCTAGGATGTGGATGGGTCCACCCTGAAAGCCACCAGAAAAACAGACTCCTTGGCAGATGGGGCTTCGGCATTCCATCCCTCACATGGGTGAAGCAGTTCCAAAAGGTCACCCAGGAGTGTCATCCAGGGGAGATTTTGGGGACCCATCTCTGATCTTGTGGTCAGTTTCCTCTGTGAAGGATTATTCTTGGGAGTCTAGTTGTTTCCTCTTGGCACCGCCACTTGCCCGTAACCTCCCACACTAGGGAATCTGAGGGAAGTGGCAGAGGCTGAGGGCCCTAAAGGAAAGGCAGACTGGAAATTACCAAGGGTGAGCTGTTCTGGAACTGGCTGAATCACATCCACAGGAGCAGATTTCAGAGAGTTTGCAGGACACTGGCTGTACCTGACCACTCCTTCTCCTGACAGGATAACATCCCTCCCACAATATCAAAATCAGAAGCTGAGAGGGGCCAACTATAGCTGGTGGGCTTAAGATCCAAAGACCCAGAGGAAGCACCAGACCCAGCTGCCACTGCAGGCCGCCCTCACTCCGAGACTGGAGCTGACCTATCCAGAGCAGACACACCAAGTGCGAGGGATAAGCCCAAAGCAGGGATCATCAAACCAAATCCAGATACCCCTGCCTCAGTATCTCAGCAACAGGGTCCACTTGGTTTTGATGTGGCCAGAGTCACGGAAACCAAGGTAGGGGTCAGTGCTGAAAACTACCAAGCTGTCAGATCTCACCCTAAGGGAGGGAAGGCAACCAATGTAATGGAGGCAAAGCTTGAGGTTGAAGGCCCACAGCAGAAGTGATGAGTTCTAATTGCATCTGCTTCTGTAAAAATAACCACATCAACTGTATGGACTCGATGGGTCCTAGACTCCCAACTAAGCATGATGACTGAGCTGATGAAGCAACCCAAGGAGGCTTGGAGACCTGCTTACCAGAAAGGAGCTGCAATGACCAGATCTGAAATGGAGAAGCTTGATCCGGGGCAGAGACAGAGAGGACTCGAATGAGGACACACACAGGGTAGCTGGAGAAAAAGGTGAAAAGGTTCTGCCTGACTGGCTCTGAGGAGTAGGAGCAGATGATAGTGCCAAAGCAGTTGGGGAAGCCAAGGGCTGTTGGTCCCTCTGCTCTGACGGAGCAGGTGAAGCAGAAGAGGAAGCTGAAAGCTTTCGGTCCCCCCTGACAACCTTGGAACTCCAATGATCCCAATCCAATTTATTCTCCCTTTGCTGTAGAATGCTGAAGAAGACACCAGCCAGCAGAAGCCCTGTGTGAACCAGCTTGGCTCTCCACTCATTCACAGCATGTGAGCCGAATGCCTCACAGATCAAGCTAGGGGAGTCAGGGGGGCAGCCCCTAAACAATATACACACAGACCATGCACATCTTGGGAAGGAAGCTTGCGCTCATAGTCCAAACACTTGTTAAAGCCCTTATCTATAATCAAAACTACAACACCAGCAGAGTAAAAAGGCTCTATAGTATAACAGCGAACACTTAAAATAGCGAACGTTGTATAATCGACCCAAAAAAAAAAAAAAAAACAAAACCACAAAATTCTGAACAAACGGTCCGCAAAAAAAAAAAAAAAAAAAGCACAAAATAAAGTAAGGGGTTTCACCCCCCCCCCTACTTAAATATATCAACTACGAGATCTCACCACAGTGGAGGAAACGTCAAAGTCCCGAAAACGGCCCAGTGCTTTTTTTTCCCTGTGAAAAAAATCTCTCATCTGTGTCTTTGGGAGTTTGCAGTTTCGACATTTATCTGTTGATTAAAAAGCATTCGCTTACTTAATAGGGAACCGAGTAAAAACACACTTACCTAGACTACTCCAACTCGCACCACACAACTAACCAAAAAACCTAACCTACGACTACACAATGAACAAGGTACCTACCACTACACAAAACACAAGATACATTTATGATACAGCTCAAAGGCAAGAAAAACTTAACCAACCTAACCCACACACTACCAGGAAACATTAGCTAGAGAATGCCAACAAGCAAATAAACAGGATTCAAGACAAAAAAAAAAAAAAAGCAGCTACAAGCTAGCAAAAAAAGGATACACCTAATGTGCAGCACTCGATTAAGCTGCTATCCAGGAATGATGGCGACAAGATCTAAACTAGCTCTGACGACTGAGGGGTTACAGGTAGAGGAGGTGGAGTTCGACATGCTAAATTATATGGAATGTGGAAAGCCTCAAATCCGAGTTGGATCCAATAATCCACATGTTGAATCCAGGTGGAAAAGACACTGGATCATTACATTTAGCTGTGTGCTTCTTTACATGTGCCTCTCCCCCCCTCCCCAGAAAGAGACAAACACGCATAATCTGTTCACTTGTCACTCATCCCAGACAGCTCCTCCAGTGCTGGGGCTGCTAAATGAACCCTGGTTGCTGGGAATGTGGTCAGAGCTTCATTCCTTTAGGTCATGGGGCTGGCTAATGAAGACGTGCTTAAAACGAGCAGTGGAAACTGAAAATCTTCGAACAGAGTGAGCTTTGATGGCATTTTCTTTCGGGCATGTGACCTGATGGTAAAAGATAATGCAGCTAACAATCCATTTGGAAAGTTTTATCCAGGCAACTGCAAGCTCTTCCCTTTTTATTTATTTATTTAAAAAATTTTTTTTCTTTTAATTTTTTGTAACTTTTTATACCGAATTGCTGTTAACCATTAGCCTGGCCATGACTGACTATCCTAGTTGTTATGCTGTGGTGCAAGAGCCAAGGGCAGAAAATTATCATCAAGGCTGCTGTAATGTTTTTTTTTTTCTTCTCCTCGGCCTAAATTTCCTCCCATAAGTGTTTTTTCTGCATGCTTGCTCATGCAAGAACATGCTATGTCTTCTACTCCATGTTATCATGAATGCTCTCATAGAAACTGCCCACCATATGGAAGGCTAGGTGCTTGTTCCTGTTCAATGTGCTGTGTGCTATTCTCCCACATCAAAACCAGAGTCAGTGTCACAGCAAACAGGACCACCTCCTTCCCCTCAATGATGAGCTAGCAAGCAAGCAGCTGCTCACCCCAGCCTTCAGTGGCTGGCTTTTCCACTATCCAGGCTGTTAATCAAATCTGGGTCATAGTTAGGGTCTGACCCCGTAATCAAATCTGGGTCATAGTTAGGGTCTGACCCCTCTGTGCCACACAGCCAAGAGAACCTCTTCCTTCTTTGCAGCAAATGAGATGAACTGGCCTATCTTCTTAAGTTCATAAATCCATTTCTGGTAGCATATGGGCTCTCAGTTCAAGTCCAGCATGTGAAGGGCTCTCTCTTCCTTTTTTTTTTCATCTGGGAAGAACAATAATAAAAGGCTATATGGTTCAGAGACAATTCCAAAACCATATATATCTTTTTCATAAAACAGAAATGGTTCCTGACATGTAACAGCCTTAAGCTGTGTGATCTTATACTAAGAGGTAACAGGCACTAGAAAATACATTTTCCAAGAAACTAACTTCAATGCCATTGATTCAACAGCCTCATGTGGTGCAAGGTCAAGCCTGTTACCCATGAAATTAAAATTGCAAGGGGGAGGGTTTTCAAATGAAAATGGAGATGTAGCACCACTCATTTACGGAACTGACGATCTGGTGCTGAACCACAATCCTGCTCTTTACAAGTTAATAATGTGGACAGATATCTATTTATGTATCTTGGCCAAAGAATAAGTGAGACCCAAATTACACAGAAGTCCAAGATAAGCCAAGATACCAGAAAACTAATTGATCATGGTAGTACAAAGTACTGCTCCAAATAACTCCCGACAGCCAGACAGTAAATTCAGTAAAGTAGAGGTTTACATCAGAAGCCAGGCCCCTGTTTAAACCATTTCAGAACTGCTGATAAAATGAAGCATATCCTGGCATTCAGCAAGCACAAGTAAATGAAACTAGTCACAGACAAGGCACTATTCCAGACACACACCTGCACCTTTATCCACACACAGCATGTACATTTAAGGGCAATATGGAGTAGCACCGATCCATTACAGCACATTTTTATTAAGTGAAAGAAAACAGGAGCACCCACTGAAAACCAACATGTTGACAGGGTAGACACGCAGACTTTACACAGAAGGCTCTCAGTTCAGAAACAAACTGGAGAATGAAGCTTTGTGAAGCAGCAATTATAGCTGCTGCACAAACAATCTATTTAAATACTACCCCTCAATACCCTTCATATACTTAGGCAACAAAAAGTCTTTACAGTCTCAAGGCTTTGTTGTTATAACTCTGATCAAAATAGATTGCACCATCTCTCATTGCAACCTAAAAGTACCTATTACGAAGAGAGAAACTTATGGCTACAGACTGATTAACCACATTAGTGCAGAAAAAAACACAAGAAAATACAGGTGGGAGAAAGGACGGCACAACATTTTGAATCCTGCTGGCTGCAAGACTCACTGCGGTAGCTTTATGGAGATCATGTCAGTCTGACTGAAGAACCAAAAAAGGTGCTTAATGTGAAGCAGAGACTGTGGCAATTCAAAAACAGTAAGATGCGGGGGCAGGGTTGTTACAGACTGGAGTTACTGTGTTTCGTCTCCAAACAAAGAATTCTTCAATGTTAAAGACAGGAAACTTGTTAAAAAAAAACAGGATTTTTTTACAGTCAAAAATATAATTTACCAAGGTCTTCAAAAAAAGTTTACAGCTTTTTTAATAACATGGCAGGAAGCAAATATGATTCTGTAACAGTAAGAAAACACGTGGCTCACTGAAAAAAATACAGGCTTGGAAATAGTATATAACAGTGGAGTAATTAATTTCAGTAATGAGTATGACTCTGCTTGTGTAAAAGAATAAACATAACAAATAAGTATAAATTTAGCCTGTACAGACTTGATGGTTTTGTCAAGGACACAGACAAACTCATTTTCCAATCAGTGTGAAACCTAATTATTTGGTGTGTGTGTGTGTGTGGGGGGGGGGGGGTACTACCTTATTCCTATGACAACCAAATTACAATGAAAGTCATCTCTTAATAATCCGTAGATTGAATACATGACAAGAAAAAAATCTCTTCAATAACCCATTTGTATCACACTTGCAAAAATATATGACAAATGTTAACACTGTCAAAAGGGAATGACTTACAAAGGAAGCTCAGTACAGGTAAAATTAACAGAAGGAATTATTCCTCACTCTGAAGCTTAATAAAATTAGTGCTACAACAGCAGCTAAGAGTTTATATCTATATACGTATATCTATCTATTTATATATATATATATATATATATATATATATATATATATATATATATATATATCTTTATCTATATACATATTATATATCTATATATATATATCTATATATATATATATATATATATATATGTGTGTGTGTGTGTATATATATATACTTGTGTGTGTATATATGCATGTGTATATATATATATATATATATATATATATATATATATATATATATATATATATATATATATATATATATATATATATATATATATATATATATATATATATCTATATATATACATATATAGATATATAAATATCTATATAGAGAGAGAGTATTGACTTTCTTTTAGCAAGCATATAAATGTACAACATAAACCAACTCTGCACTAAACAGAGGGGGGGGGGGGTACTACCTTATTCCTATGACAACCAAATTACAATGAAAGTCATCTCTTAATAATCCGTAGATTGAATACATGACAAGAAAAAAATCTCTTCAATAACCCATTTGTATCACACTTGCAAAAATATATGACAAATGTTAACACTGTCAAAAGGGAATGACTTACAAAGGAAGTTCAGTACAGGTAAAATTAACAGAAGGAATTATTCCTCACTCTGAAGCTTAATAAAATTAGTGCTACAACAGCAGCTAAGAGTTTATATCTATATACGTATATTAAGAAGTTATGTTCCTACCATAACGTTCCATGTTAGTTGTCTTCTCTCGCCTTCTTTCTTGCTTGATGGGTTCGGAGCCGATCCCTCGGCTCCGACTCGGCACTTGCTTTAGCTCGAGAACTCCTTTTACCAGCTCGAGGCAGCCCCATATCCCATGATGCAAGGCAGGAAGTACCCAGATCTCGTTTGTTGACAAAAGGGCAATCACACCAAGCATAAAAATACTTCCCAAAGGAAGAAGAAACTTACAGATGGAAAAAGTACCAGGTTAGAATGGTCTTTAGCATAATAGTTTCTTATACAAGGTCTGTCCAGGCCAGGGGGAAGGAGGGAGGGTCGCAAGAAAGAAGGCGAGAGAAGACAACTAACATGGAACGTTATGGTAGGAACATAACTTCCTAATGTTAAGTTGTCAATCTCGCCTTCATTCTTGCTTGATGGGACCGCGTCCTAGCACCTCTATCCTGGGTGGCTCAATGGAACAAACTCTTGAGGACTGTAGAGCCAAAACTGGCTCTGTCCCTGGAGGCCAAGTCCAATTTGTAATGGGAAACAAAAGTGTGAGGAGTGGCCCAAGTGGCCGCTGCACAAATAGTGTCCAAAGGCAGTCTAGCTTGAAAAGCTGTAGAAGTAGCTAAACTCCTAGTTGAATGTGCTTTAGGTTTTGAGCACAGCTGTTTTCCCCTGATCGTATAAATTTCAGTGATGACCGAAGAAAGCCATCTGGACAAAGTCACTTTAGAAACAGGAAGGCCTTTTTTATTATCCGCATAGGAAACGAAAAGTTGATCAGATTTCCTAAATTTTTTTGTTCTGTCCAAATAATATCTAAGCTGACGGTGGACGTCAAGATAATGTAGCTTTTGTTCAGCTCTATCTGAATAGTTAGGAAAAAATACAGGGAGATCAATGGATTGATTCAGATTGTTTATTGAAGCGACCTTAGGTAAAAATGATGGATTAGTTCTCAAAGATACTCTGTCTTTGTGAAAAACCAAATAGGGGGGTCGAACCGAAAGAGCATGAAGTTCAGACACCCTCCTGGCAGATGTAATAGCCACTAGGAATAAAGTTTTCCAAGAAAGATATTTCAGGGAACAAGAAACAGCTGGCTCGAAGGGGAAGAATCAAGGATGTCAGCACTAAATTTAGATCCCACTGAGGAGGAGGATTCCTGATTGGAGGCTTTAGTAGGAAAATTCCTTTCAAGAAGGCCCTGCAGAGCCTATGGGACATGATATTATGATCTGCTATCCCAACATGAAAATTAGAAATAGCAGCCAACTGAACTCTGACTGTGGAAGAAGAAGAGCCTGCATGAAAAATCTCTGCTAAGAAGTCCAGAACTGCCTGAACAGGGGCAGTAAAAGGATCAATATTTTGGGCCTTAGCCCAATAAGAGAAACGTTCCATTTGCTCGTGTAAATCCTCCTGGTAGAGGATTTTAGTGAAGCTACTATGATATCTCTAACAGGGTTAGAGATCAAAGGAAGCCTGGCTAAGGAAGGAAGTGGAGCAACCATGCTGTGAGGTTGAGAGAAGGGATTGACCGGTGCAGCTGACCGGATTGGTGAATCAGCAGATCTGGCACTGGGTCCAGATGCCACGGCTGCACCAAAAGGTGATGATGGAGGAACGGGAACCAAACTTGTCGAGGCCAGTAAGGGGCAATGAGAATCAATTTGGCTCTCAAAACGGTAGCTTTCTGGATGACCTGAGGGATCAGAGGAAATGGGGGGTAGGCATAAAGAAGTCCCTGGGGCCAATCCTGGGTCAGAGCGTCTCTGGGGGGATGGCCTGATAGAGGGAAGAGGCTGAAGAAGTCTGGACATTTGCTGTTTTGGGGAGTAGCAAAAAGATCGCAACATGGACGACCCCATTCCAGAAAAATCTCTTCCGCTATGGATTGCTTGAGAGACCACTCGTGAGGCATGAGAATAGCTCTGCTCAATCTGTCCGCTAGAATGTTGGTTTTCCCAGGGATATGCGTTGCTACCAGAAACCGATGAGAGGAGATCGCCCATTGCCATAGTCTGAGCGCTTCTCGACACAAGGGGTAGGACTTGGTTCCGCCCTGTTTGTTGATATACCAAACTACAGACATGTTGTCTGTGTGGACTGCAATTGTCCCTACGGGAAGAAAGTCGTTGAGGGCTTGCAACGTTAAAAGCACTGCTCTCATCTCCAGGACATTTATGTGCAGATGGTACTCGAGCGGTTGCCAGGTCCCATGAACCATCCTGCCTTGATAATGACCCCCCCACCCGAGGAGGGAGGCATCCGTGGTGACAGTGGCTATCGGGGACGGGCGTACAAAGCACCTGCCTTGGTGAACCTGAGACGATGTGATCCACCAAGCAAGATGTTCTTTGCATGTCTGTGTCACCAGAATCTGGTGACGATAGGGAGTTGCTGGTATGACCACTGTGTGAACAGCATCCACTGAAGGAGGCGCATGTAGAATCGAGCCAGGGGAAGAAGAGTAATGGCCGCAGCCATGAGACCTAATACCTTTAGAACCATCCTGGCCTGTACTTTCTTGCTGGCCAGAATGATCCTGACATGAGTCTGAATGTCTGAAACTCTTTGTTCTGTAAGGGTAGCTGACATCCGAACAGTGTCTAAGTTTGCGCCTATGAAGGTAATAGATTGGCAGGGCGATAAGGATGACTTTCGAAGTTGATTGAGATGCCTAAATGAGAACAAAGGTCTATTGTGTAATCCCTGGCTTGTATAAGCTGATGCCTGGTGTTGGCTGACAGGAGCCAGTCGTCGAGATACGGAAACACCTGGAATCCTTGACGTCTCAGGTGAGCCGTGACCACTGCCATGCATTTGGTGAACACTCTGGGGGCTGTAGTGAGACCAAAGGGCAGGGCTCTGAACTGGAAATGACTGGACCCCAGCCGAAAGCGGAGAAATCTCCTGGAGCGTCTGTGAATTTTGATGTGATAGTACGCATCCTGAAGATCTATTGAGCACATCCAGTTGTCCTTCTGTAAGAAGGGCAGAATTGACTGAAGAGTGACCATTCGAATCTTGTCTTCCTGACAGACTTGTTGAGTCTGCTGAGATCCAATATTGGTCTCCAGTCTCCCGTCTTTTTGGGGACCAAAAAGAACCTTGAGTAGATTCCGGGCTCTGAATGGTCTAGTGTAACTGGCTGAATGGCTCTTTTTTGCAGTAGTTTTGCGATTTCTAACTCTGCAATGTCCCTTAGACCGGGTGGTACATCTGGAAGGGAACTTGAGGGGAAGGGAATTTCCTCGAAAGGAATTATGTAACCCTTGGATATGATCGACTGTACCCATCTGTCTTGAGTGAGGGAATGCCAGGCTTCTGGGTACAGTGATAGTCTTCCCCCGACTGCCTCCAAGGAGGGACAGCCGGGCAACACCTCAGGGATGCTGAAAGGACTGCTCAGGAAGAGACTCCCTGTTGCCCTGGTTCTTAGGACCCCCTCTGCCTCTAGAGCGGCGTCTGTTGTTGTTACCCCCTCTGCCTCTAGGGGTAAACTGACCACGTGAATCCGGCGTGACTCCTTGGGATTTACGGAACCACATCTTCCCACTCTTCTGTCCTTTGGGATAAGGCCTAGAAGGGGTGGAAAAACGGACTCCAACAGCAGAAAGAGTCTTGCCGTCCTGCTCACACCTGGTCAAGGTTTCCTTCACCTGAGGGCCAAACAAAGCTGACCCATCAAAGGGAGAATTTGTGAAGGACGCCTTAAAGGGATCCGCAAAATCACATAGCCGCATCCAGGCTTGGCGTCTAAGAGCCACACCTGTGCCTGCGGCTCTACTCGCTCCATCAGCAGCATAAGATATTAGCCGCATGGAGGAGTTAGCAATGGAATTGAGGGTTCCTAGCTGCGAAGCAATCTTTCCTTGGGCTCCTGCAGCTGTAGGATCCTGAACTACTTCTCCCAGCTCCTTCAGGATATCTCTCTGGAGTCTGGTGAAGTGACAAAGATAATTCAGCGAACGCATAGCAAAGGTCGCTGAGGAAAACATCCGCTTGCCGTACCTATCCATGGTCCTCGAGTCCTTATTAGGAGGATTGACGGGCACAGAAGGATCTGCAAGTTCCTTATTGGTGGCCGCAGCCACCACCATGGCATCAGCGGGGACACCCTTGGTAAGGAATAGCTTGTCACTAGGGGCAGTTATAAATTTAGAAGGCCTCCTAGGGACTGGCTCTACAGAGTCAGGAGCTGTCCACGCCTTTCGAGCAATAACCTGCATCAAGGGGTCGAAAGGCGGAGACACCCAGGAGGTGGAGGGCCGAGATCCAAACGCCTCTAGGTATACTGACTCATCCTCAGAGGGATTGTTGGTGGGCCAGTTTCCCCTCTGTTTCAGAAGTTCTAGGATGTCTGAGAAGGAGACATCCTC